>NC_064286.1:586026-590666 GCF_019186545.1 Solanum stenotomum
GGCATAATACATATATTGGACCCTAAACTTGGCTTCAAATTTTAACTTTGACCTCCAACTTTCATAGTGCACAAATAGGCACTTTAACTTGTATAAAATAGAACAAATAGACACACATGTCCTACATGGCATCCTACATGTCATTTTTTGTCCTACGTGGTGTCCTACGTGTATTGTGCCATGTAGGACTCGTGTGTTTACTTGTTCTACTTTATACAAGTTAAAGTGCCTATTTGTGCACTATGAAAGTTAGAGGTCAAAGTTAAAATTTGAAGCCAAGTTAAGGGTCCAATATATGTATTATGCCTTTATTTTTTATGATTATCCTCTTTTATTATCATTTTTGCTATTTTAAAATTATATATTTTTATTATCGAAAACTTTACTACCATTACATATTGTCGTTTTCTTTAAAACAAATTGTCGTTACTTTATTTTAAGTTTCTTACTTACTAAACTTTTTACATTAATGTATATTATACTAATTACTAAATTATAAGCTCAAATGATTTAATTTAAAGAAAGGAAAAGGCCATGAAAGCCTATCCATTTTCAGCCCATTTATGAGCTCAAAATCAAACAAAAATCCACTAGAAACGCAGCCCAACAGTAGCCAATAGGCCCATACGTTTCAGCCAAACATAACTCAATTTGCAAGAACGTCCCTTTCTCCTCAAAACTCCAATATGATGCAGCCATGGACAGCTTTTATCCGTCCATTTCGAGCTAAAATTTGTCTTTGTTCAGAAGTCTGATGAAGACTTTCTAACGCAGAAGCTCCTTTCAAATTTCAAAAACAATCTCACTATTTTGGATGATTATATGCAGCAATATCTCTGCCAAATTTGATCAATTTCAAACGGATACTTTCCCTCCCAACAAACCATAACCCTAAACTTCACCTATAAATACATCCATATACCTTGACAAAAATAGAAGAAGTTTTTTTCCAGTCACCTTCTTCCCCTCTAACTTCGCTAGTTTTTTACAACTTTAAGAAAGACGTTTTAATCTTTCTTTGTTTCTGTTGGACGAGGACAGAGGCATTTCAAAGCTTTCGAATTTGTTCATTACGAGAGTATTGATTCGAGACCTACAAGGCCCAGTTCACTGCTCCGCAAAAGGTAAAATTCATCCTTTTATTCACATACATATTTTTCTCGCCTCCTTCATCTATTTTGGTTCCATGAACATGTGATTTCATTTTTAGTTCCAAGTTTATCTTGTTGCCATTTTTCTGTTGGCCTTTGCAGACAGAAATGTAATTGTGATTTTTGAGTTTGTTTTAGTATACGAGTCTGTAAATATGTGATTGTTAAGTTCTTTGAATTGCTGTCCATTTTTTCGCAAATAAAGTTTATTGTCTCGTCGTCTCAACTTATTTGTTGCTCGTCTTGACTTGTTTGATATCTATGTGGATAATCTCCTTGTATTACTCGGTCTGATTGTTATAAACATGTGAGCGTCATGAAATTCTGTACATATTGTTTGTCTGTCATTGTTGTCTCTTCGACTAAAATTCATATATTGTAGGAATCTCTCTAGTTTCAACTATTGTGATATGTGTATGTTCAAGATAAAGACTTGGGAATTTTTATGAACACAATTTATCTCTTTCAAACTTCCATTTGATATTAGTTAAGCTAATATATATATGTTTTATGACTTGTTTAAGCCCTTTACATGTCACCTGCTTCGTATGTTTTTTAATTTGAAGTTGTTACAGTTGTTTTCCTAACTCTCTAATTCTCATTTTTTCTTCTTATCTTTACATGTACATACCGGAGCCGAAGAGTCTCACCATGAGACTCAACGACACCATTGTCACACAGAGCTTGCATAAACCGAACATGGGATTGACCACTCATATTTTGATAAAACACACACTTGCTTTTTTCCTATTTCCAGAGCCAATTAGTTGTCTAGCCTATTATTTACCATTGTTCTTGCTTAATTATTTGGTTTGTTGTGATGCTTTATTTTACAATCTAGACATATTTGATCTCTATTTGAATACTTTATTAGTGAGTCACTTAGTTTAATAACATGAATAAAATCAACTTATTCCCTAGAGTCTAGCTTAATAGTAAAAAGAAAAGAAATGTTTTTGTTTAGTTACCTACGATATTTTTAACCACTCATAAGTGTAAACTAATCAAAGATGTTTGTTTTAACTTTATTTGTAAATTCAAACGTTTTCCATAGATGGACTAGTACATTTTAAATATCTTGCTACATCTGATTAGTTTCAAAAAAATATTTTATTACAAGATCAAAACTATTTTTGGATAAAAGTTGTTTTCTACGCTATCTTTTACTTTGGGTATTTTTGACCAAGAAAAAGAGTGTTTTCAACTCATGAGATCACCTTCCAAATTTCAAATTTAAGAAATTTACATGTTTATATTACTACTCTCGTATTTTCAAAAATCTATATTTTAACACTTAGCTTAATTAATAAATTTAAGTTCGGCAGGTTAACCATGTTTAATGGATCTTAAAGGATGCCTAACCCCTTCCCTTTAGATTAATTGAATCCTTACCTAGAATCTCATGTTTAGTAGACCTTAAAATGAAGTTTAACTTTAGACAATAACTTTAATCATGTAGGTGTCCTAATTCACTGTAATAATTAGGTGGCGACTTTTTAAGTTAGTTAATAATTTAGAAATCACCAAAATGTTGTACACTATTTTTGACCCGGTTAAAATGGGGTATAACAGAAATTAATCACAAGATAAGGATCACTGTAAATTTTGAATTTGTTTATATCAAGCAGGGCTAACAATTTTTTTTGACTTGTTAACATGCTAAGCTTTCACTTAACTTCAGAATAGTAATGGTTTGGCAAGTTAGTCTCAAGTGTATTGAAATACTCGCATATTATATTGATAAGAAAGTAGAAACTTTTGAACTTCCAATATGAGTATTTTGATGAGGAACCAAAGGCCAGATAATATATATTTCACAAGGTTATTAGTTTGTCTTGACCGGGGAATTATTATTGCGTTGGGGCTTTGTGTTACCCTTCTCCTCTATCATCAGAGTCACTTTTGTGTCCTTGTTTTGATCAACATCTGTGTTGTTTTGTGGTGGTTTAGTTTCTACTATCGGCACTTGTGTTTATGCATCTTGTGCAAATTAATCAAACACACAAAAGCCAACATATTCCAGAGTAAGAGAACTCGTAAATTGAAGGATATAATAGAGTCTCACACGTCCGAGTGGCATTTCCAATAAGAATTTAACTTGTATACACCAACATTATAAACAACTTTTACATCAAGTTTTGTTACTTTAACTTGATACACCACGGAATCCACCAACATGTGTGCAAGCTGACATAGGCCCCATGGCAATAGTCTTGAGCAGACAATGCTTGGAGCTTTGAAATATTATCTTTGTTTAAAGAAAATCAATCTGAAAATTCCTCAACTAATGTGGGATGCTTAACACCCTCTGCACGTCAAAGAAATGTAACTAAAGAAATTTTGTTGCAATAAAGGATAAACATTCTTCTTTCAGAATCTATAAGAGTTCACCTTTGGTGTATAACTCTGGTGTTGCTTATTGAATCAATTTGTCCTTGTAAGTGTTATTGTTTTTTATTTAATACTGCATTTGTTATGGTACAAAATGAATTAGGGCAATGTCATGCCCCGAGCCTACACCCTGGGCGGGACCGGCACTCGGAGACCATTGCTGGCCCCAAGCGAACCCTTGGCCTGGCTTTCTTAACTCAGCGGAAACCCAACTCAACAGAATGACTCAAAGCAATGCAATATTTCAAAAACAACTTAACTTATAAAGTATGGCCATAAGGCAACCCGAGTCTAAAAATAGGATATTTACATATATACATAGATAAGAGACTCAAAACTAGCTGACTGAATGTCTGTCTGTCTGTCTGTGAAGCCTCTAAATAAAACTGAGATGGATGTTGGGACAGACCCCGCAACATCCTAACAAAATCAAAAAACTAAGAACACCCAATAATTGAGCCCTCCGGAAAGCAAGGAGGTTCACCACTGACTCTGGAGTGCTCAGCTGGATCAACGACGTGCAGGCTGCTGATCTGGGATACCTGAATCTGCATCATGAAACGATGCAGGCCAACTGGCATCAGTACATGGAATGTACGAGTATGCAAGCTAGAGAACTAAGCAACAAAGGCTAGAAGGAAATCTGGAAGAAACTGAATAGCTTACCTGGCTCAACTCAACTCAACTCAACCTGACCGACTTCTTTCAATATAAGGCAGTTTAAAACAAGAGCGATATAAAGAAAGACTGTTTATAACATGCTATAAACTCTGTGTGTATACAAAGATACAATAAGCCTGAAATGTATATAGAAATACAATGAACTGATGTATATAAAAATACAATAATCTCTGAGTATGAAAATACAATAACTGTTGTGGGAGTTTCTCTAACCGACAACCATCACATAAGAGCTATAGTGATGATACAGCGATCGACCTCACGCTGCCAGAGCATCTTATACCCGGCCAAAGGTATAAGACCTGAACTGCCTAATGGATCCACTAGTCTAATCTGAAAAGGATTCATCTAAAAAGTATGATCCTTTTCTACCCATGGTGGCTAACATGGTTCTATGGGGGCTGTGGGTTCTTTGAA
>NC_064286.1:597625-605247 GCF_019186545.1 Solanum stenotomum
AAAATGATCCAAAGATCATCCTAATACAACAATAAGAGCTCAAAATAAATAATTTGTGAAAGGACCAAAATGCCCTTAAATTTCCGGACGAAAATCCCTTCCAACTGCCCAACTTCTATAGGGCATAACTCCCTCATACGAACTCGTAATTGAGCAAACTCGGTGGCGTTGGAAAGATCGTTCCAAGTACTTCGCAACCATAACTGGAACTACTCCTAAATCATCCTGAGCTAGGAGTTACGACTACTCAAAGTTGGCCAGAAACTCATGTTTTTCCACACTTAGCCGAATTTCCAGATTTTTAAAAAAAATTTCCCAAAATGACTATTTCCGAATTTCAAGCTTCATCAAAGCCACTTCCAATTGTCGGATGTTACAGGCAATCTAATTGTACTTAATTTGCTGAACTCATTGTTTTCTATGACGAAATCACAAGATAAGTATCCCCGTAAATCTTGGACTTGTTAATATCAAGCTATAATGCATACTTTCTTGTTTAAGCAGGGCTAACCACTTTTAAGTGCTATGATAGTTCGAGAATTGAAAAACATATATTACAAAGAGGTTCCTTAGACCGTGTTTCACTAATTTCCGTTACTTCTAATTTATCAGGTGCCTTTTCTTGCTAATAACATTAGTTGGCAAATCATACAGGATGAAAGGAAAGAAAGCCAAGGAGCAGAGAGAAAGCAACAAAGGAGCTCGAGCAGAGCCTTCACATGGTCAAAGCTCCTTCTGTGCTCGACGAAGACCCATCACTTACACTGCCTACTAAGATCAAGATGAGTGTTTTGATGGGAACCAAAGGCCAGATAATATATCTTTCACAATGTTCCTAGTTTGTATTGACCGTGGAGTTATTATTGTGTTGGGACCTTGTATTACTCATAAATTGAAGGAAGTGATAGAATCTCACATGTCTCAGTGGCATTTCAAATAAGAATTTAACTTGTATGCACTGGCAATGTAAACAACTCTTACATTATCCGTATATTTTACTTGCAAGTACAAATTAATGCTTCATGATATAGTTACATTTTGTTACAAGGCACTTTAACTTGATACACCGTGGAATCCACCAACGTGTGTGCAAGTGCAAGCTGACATAGGCACCATGGCAATAGTCTTGAGCAGACAATGCTTGGAGCTTCTAAATATTAGCCGTTAGCAATGAGTATTAATTAATTACTTGAAAATTAGAATGTGGCTTTCTAATTTATGAAGTGCTTCTTTCTTAGTTTAACCTTTATTTGTCCAGATTTTCAGAAAAAAACTGAAATTGTTGAAGAATTTCTAATTAAAGAAGTAAGAAGTAATTAATAAAGAAGAGTGTCCAAACTAGGACTTCTCTACTTCAATACTACCATGTAAAAGATTGTCCTTGAATCAAAATCAATCAGAAACTAATTTGGGATGTTTTACACCCTTCGCACGATCAAAGAGTTTCTAATTAAAGAAATTACTGATACAAATACAAAGTCTTTTGGCAAAAACCGTTTGGTTCAAGTGAATCCATGGATTATAATATTGATCCCCCTCTACTTGTTACCTCCATCGCAAGCATTTTACTCGAGCTGCTTCTTCAAGATCCGCCCCTTGTTTCAAAAATCAACAAACAACGGTGTAGGTATTAGGTGATGTTGGATCTAACTTGGACTATTTCATGGAATACTCATTACCTTCCTAGCTAGTATTTCATGGAATACTCATTACCTTCCTAGGTTTGGCTTCATTGTTATCACACCAAAATCATGGTTCACCCTTTCGAGACTCGGTAGCTTCAGATTCATCGCCATTGGTAGCTTCAGATTCATCATCGTCATCACTAACTTCAGATTCATCGTCGTCATCACCATTGTTTTATGGTGATTTAGTATCTACTATTGGCACTTGTGTTTAAGCATCTTCTGCATATTAATCAAACACACAAAAGCCAACAAATTCCAGGGTAAGAGAAGTCGTAAATTGAAGGAAATGATAGAATCTCACACGTCTGTGTGGCATTTCAAATAAGAATTTAACTTGTATATACCGACAGTGTAAACAACTCCTACATTATCAGTGTCTTTTATTGTCAAGTACAAATCAATGCTATTGATATAGTAATGTGGATGCTTAACACTCTCCGCACGCCAAAAGTTTGGCTTCTCAAGCATTGGTAACACAACATTGTATACCTATTATGTTTTTATCTCAATATTAAAGAGCTTTCGGACCCAATATTAAGCCAAAATACAATATAACATTCGCATCACAAGCAATAAGACAACTTTTATAGGCTTTCTTCTGATGCTAGATATATATATATATATATATGCTTCAATTAAATATGGACGAGCAAGCATCTCCTAAAAAGTGTTCATTAAAATCTTTCAGAACGACAAAGAATGCAAGACGTCATGAGAAAATAAAGCTACATATTAGCTATTATAAATATAATGAAAGAAGAATTTAGAACCACTTGTGGATTCAAAGAATTTAATGTTTATAGAATCCTACAGTGGCCTTTAAGTCTATATATAATTATCATAAGTGTGTTCACAATCAACTATTTTCTAGAAATTACTAATACACTAGAGAGGCGCTAGCGCTTGACTAAAGGGGCCCTAGCACTAGAGTTAATTAGTTAAACAAGACAAACTTGAGAAGTGAACCTCTATTGTGTCCATTTATTCAAATCATCTTCTTTCACCTCATCATCGTTGTTCACACTTTCAAGACTCGGTGTACTCACATATATTCCCTGTTGGCCAAACGCCTTCATTTCCAGGAGTCATCAATTTGCACTTCCTTCAGAAATGAAAATTTAAGATCATGCTCCGTCGGAAAGTGTAGTATGTCGGTGTTTTGATGGTTCTTAAAAGCGCTGGGACCTGGTCCAAAGTAGAATAGCTTTCCTCTAAGCTTAAATGGTGAACAACTGTAAAGATGTCTTGTCAGCGGTTGGTGAGCACATAAAACGAGGACAGTGTACTCTCCAATGAGAATGAACGAGGTTGTTTGTTTAGTGGATAATACATCCTTGGTTGATTGATATATTCAACAAACAACAACGAAGAGATTTATTCATTCAAAAAGGTGAAATTTGTCTTCAACAAACTCAAGCTTTCAAACATACACCTCAAGGGACCTGATAGAGCTATCAAGTGCGTCGTTGAAGTGTTGTTAAGAAAATGCTTGTAATATGCTGAAGTTGTAACATTCGTTTCCAATCTTTAAAGAAACGCATTGAGTCTTTTTGTGAAGAAAACATATAACACAATTAAAGTTAATTATGTGTCTTGTGATTTAAGTCTATACTAATTAAAGTTAGTTAATATAGTGGGCAATGGAGACATTGCTTTGGCTCTTCTTGTAATAGAGTTATTACTTGTAGTGAGATTAAGAGGTTAATCTCCTGTGGTGTAGTTGAAGTCTGTATTCACTCATTGCTTAATATGGTTATTAGTTAGAATTCATATTGTTGATCCCAACTTGTTTGAGATATTTGAGACGTTCTTGTTTTTGTGATAAATCTCCTTAAAGAGTGTTTTAATTTATATCGCGATTCAAACTTTCATATGTATGTTTCTTCTTGAGTTTTTGCTTCTATCATTGTACAAAGTATCTACTTGTCTTACAATTCATATCTTTTGAGTCGAGGGCCTATCGAAACAACCTCTCTACGACTCTACCCCGCAAAGATAGAGGTAAGGTCTGCATACATATTACCTCCCCAGATCCCAGTTTTGTATGTCACATTAACATTTTCCTTTTGTTAAGCTATGTTGCTTGGACTCTCGAGAAAAATATTACCGCACCCGTGTCGGATCCTCCAAAATGCTCTACTTTCAAAGGATCCTCTTTCGAAGAGTCAAAGCAGCATAGCCAATTTGGTAATTGTTGTAACTCAATGAATCATCTCTCATTTCTCTCTCAGGTATAGAGCAGTAACAAGTGCATATTATCGAGGTGCAGTTGGCGCGATGCTAGTCTATGACTTAACAAAACGCCAATCATTCGATCATATGGCTAGATGGCTGGAGGAACTAAGAGGTCATGCAGACAAGAACATAGTTATAATGTTCATCGCGAACAAATGTGATCTAGGAAGTCTTCGAGCTGTACCAGTTGAAGATGCTCAAGAATTCGCAGAAAGGGAAAATCTCTTCTTTATGGAAACATCAGCTCTTCAATCCACAAACGTCGAGGGTGCATTCATGACAGTTTTAACAGAAATTTATAAAATCATTAGCTAGAATACGCTCATTGCAGTTCCAGGAGCTGATTATGGGAAGTCACAATCTTTAAAGGGAACCAGGATCATTGTTCCTGGCCAGGACTCGGATTCTGGTGGGAATAGTGGTGGTTGCTGCATGTCATCATGATTTTTTATCGAGTTCTGGAGGTCTTTTTATTTATCCGAAATCATAATATAACTGGGAATGATTTATGTTTTATGTAGAATAGGAAATTGTTGTTGATGATGAAGTTGATTTAGATAGTTTGTTTAGCTATTTGTGTATACAGCTCATTAAGTTGTTCACTGGGCATCAGGGGCGGAGCTACAACCCTGTCTATGGGTTTTGTCATGTATTTGTGTTTAAAAATTCACTTAATATGTATAAACAATTTATCCAGAATCTACTATGCTTGCTTTTCTAGAATACAACACTGATAAACTCAAAATCCTAACTCCGTTAAAGTTACAAACACACTAGTATAGTGAACGGGAATAATAAAAAGAGCTTGTAACAGACCATCTGCCAGGGTCAAGGTCTTGGGAACTCGGGCACATTGATGGTTGATAATAAAACTAGATGGGGTGCGATTGTACGCCCTGGAAGTAAACAACATTGAAGGTAATTAGTTACTACGTTATATAATTCGAATACAGAAATTTAAACAAGGTAAAAATCTATACAATTATGCCTAACCAACAGAAGAAAGGCAACAGAGTTTTCATTTCAAGATTACACACACTGAACACCTTTTACAAACTACAATGTCAGTGCAGTCGACCACGATAAGGATTTCAGATCCCTCAAGGTGGAGTAACTACAATGTTCTACTCCCATGATATGTAGTTCCTCCAATCGAACTGTTCTTGATAAGACCACTGGTGAAATCCTTTTAAGTACTCGATGCTTATTCAAAAACTCTTAACAAAATTAGATTGGTTCAATTTTCCTTTCTCCACTGGAACCTCCTCTAACTGAGAATCTCTGATGCTGAGAATTTCCAAATTGAGAAGTTTGCCAGTAATGGATATGTCATCCAACCATAAATTACTCAGACATATCATCCTCGGATTTGACAACCTCTGAAAGGATGCTGGAAAAGGTGGAATGGTTTACTCATTCCAACAAAAAAATCATCATGTGATGTGATCAATCTTTCAAAACAATGTAGAATGCAAGATGACATGAGAAAATAAATCTACATATTAGTTGTTAAATATAATGAAAGATGAACTTAGAATCACAGGTGGATCCAAATTTATAGTTTACAGAGTTCTGCAGTGACCTCAAGTTTATATCACAATCAACTATTTTGTAGATATTACTAATAAATATACAAGATCTATAACCGATAGGTTACAATAATGTTGATCCGCCTCTGCTTGTTAACTAACTTCTGGCAGACTAGGTTCAGCTTCGTCGTCATCACTAGCTTCTTGTTCCTGCAGGAAACAGAGAATGCTAAAGAAGAGAGAGATGACCAGCTTATTAAGGTAAAGAAAGTTAATGAACTTAAATAAGTATCTAAAACGGAAAAAGAGCAGTAGAGCCTGATTAGAATATCATGTAGCAATTACTTATATAGCTAGCGGAATAAGACATACCTTGTTATTGAACCTCTGCTGTATCCATTTATTCAGATCATCTACTTTCACCTCATCATCACATTTGAGAATCGGTGTACTCACAGATATTCCCTGTTGGACAAACGTCTTCATTTCAAGGCAGTCGCGAATAGTTACGTCCTCGAGAAATGGGAATTCAAGAGCATTATTCGTCAGAAAGAAATGCCTCAGCTCAGGCAGATCGCAAAGCCTCAGCTCTTCCAATCGAGGAAATAAGGTCATGATTCCTTCTCCTTTTGTGATCACTTCTTTCATTGATTCACACCCTTGTATCCATAACACTTGGAGATTCAGAAGACCATTGGCCACTGATGGAGACATCAAGATTCTCAATTTTCCACAATCCCATACAAACAATCTTTGAAGTTTGCTGAAGTATTTAGTTGAAAGTTGGTAAGAGAATAGAGCACTTATGTTGTTAAGCCCCCAGATCTGTAACTCTTCCAGGTTGGGACAAGAAACCTGCAAGTGCACTCAAGTATCAAACTTTGTTGTAGATACAATGGAACAAAACACTAGGTCATAAGTGGAGAAGCCAAAACTGCTTACAAACATTTATATATATATTTTTAAAAACACAAATATATATATATAAAAAAAATTGTATACGATTTCATATTTTAAAAAAGTTTTTGAAACATCTCAAACACATTACCATCTTATTTTCCATTTGGGCCGGGCCTAGAGGGTTAAAAAAGAGTGAGATAATTTATGAAAGCCACGTGACATTTTTGAAATTAAAAAATCACTATTATAAATATATTTTTAATTAAACAACTATAGATTTGTTAACGAAAAGGGTAAATATGCCCCCATTTATTAGATGCAGGAGGTATATATTTACCACTTTATTAACGAGAGATGTATATGCTCTAAATCCCAAAGTTGAGTGGTATATTTACCCATTTTCCCTTTGATTCAATGAATAATTTGGGTTTCACTCATCTACTTTTAAAATTTATCTTAGATGTCCCATATTTTTTGCATACAAAAGATATATGAAAAAGAGTCAAAAATATCAACCAATAAAACAAAGTTGAAGGGGATTTTTGACCCTTTTCCCAATAGAAAAAAGTCACGTGTGAGAAGGTATGAATTTTTTAAATAACAAATAATTTTTTAGACAAAAAGAGTATATTTGATTCTTTTATATAAGGAAAGATAAAAAAAAAATTGACTTTATGTAGGGCTATAAAAACTGAAAATATAAGTTGGTTTCATATTTAGAAAAGTTTTTTTTTTTCCTGATAAGAAGCAAACCTTTTCATCAAAAAGAGGATTTGAGTCATTGTTGGCTGTAGGACAGAAATTTTGGAACTCAGGTAAGTCAGCAAAGCACATTTCCCGTAACAGAGGGAACTCAATCCGCTCGACAGTGTCACTGCAAATGTGAGTCAGGCATTTCAGAGATTCAAGTTGCAACTCATATAAATTGGGGAACTTGATTACTTCACGTGTCGTCTTTAATAAATGTGTCACTAAGGGTGTGTTTGGTATGAAGGAAAACATTTTCCGGAAAATGTTTTCCAATTTTCTCATGTTTGGTTGGGTTAAATGTTTTGGAAAATGTTTTCCAAATCAACTCATTTTCCTCAAATTTAAGGAAAATGACTTCCCTTCAAAACTTAAGGAAAACATTTTCCAAAACTCTCTTCCAACTTCCAATTAAAAAAAAAAATTGTTGAAAAAATCAATTTATTTTGTCCCTACCCCCAACCAACCCCCCCCAAAAAAAATAATAATTTAAAGCTTGTTTTTAAATTCAATTTTTTTACCC